>NW_021163187.1:347500-388892 GCF_004324835.1 Dendronephthya gigantea | reverse complement strand
TCACACTGGCGCATGCGCGTAACGTAGAAGACCGTCCATGGCGTCAGGTCCATTGCATAATGGCGGACGACTTTGATTTCGCACTTGCACATCGTGGATATAAATATCCGAGCGGAATTAGTACCCTCGCACGGTGCTCCGCACCGGCTTGGGGAATATTATTGTTGCAAAGTATAATACATTTATAAATGCATTTTTGTCTTTTGGCCTAGAAAATATAAAATTATTGATATGGAGGAAGCGATCCGTTTTTACTACGGAAGAAATTTTAAGTACAAAACGATACTGGAATGTTTAGAAAAATATCATGATATCAAAATATGTAAAAGAACGCTCATCACCAGATTACAGGAGTATGGTTTGGGAAGAAGAAGATACAACGCGAATGAAGAACAAGTTAGGGAATGCGTTCAAAGAGAACTACATGAAAATAGCAACCTCTTAGGATACAGATCAATGTGGAGGACACTGCAATCAAAATATGGTATGCGTGTGCGCCGTTCAACGGCTCAAAGTATCTTAAAGGTGCTTGATCTCTGAAGGTTGTGCAGTAAGAAAAGCTCATAAGCTGCAGCGGAGGAAGTATTTAAATCCTGGTCCAAACTTTACCTGGCATGCCGATGGGTACGATAAACTCAAACAGTTTGGGTTTCCCATTCACGGCTGCATTGATGGGTTTAGCAGGTGAATTATGTGGTTAGAGATCGTTCGAACAAATAACGACCCTCGGGTCATTGGAGCATTACTTCTTGATTGTGTTAATCCCAAAACGGTTGCCCAACAATTCTACGAACGGACAAAGGGACTGAAAATGGTACAATGGCCACTGCTCAGTGCTACTTACGTCGAAACCACAGAGATCACTATAATGGGATAAAAGCACATCGCTATGGATCGTCACACAGCAACCAGCGTATAGTGGCGTGGTGGGCCATGCTACGTCGGTCGTGGTATCGTGGTGGAATAATTTTTTTAAAGATTTGGTAGACAGAGGTATTGTTGACACAAGCAATATACTTCAGCTGGAATGTCTTTGGTTTTGTTTCATTAAAGTGATGAGGGATTCCTAAAGGCTATTAAGGAGTCCTGGAATGCCCATTATGTGAGAAAAATCCAGATACCACACTGCTCATGGCATTCCTGATCAACTTTTTTCTTGCCCGAGTCAGTTGACGCGGTTGATCATAAGGTGGAGTGCCTGCAACATTGATATCCAAGCGATCGAAGGCAGCGTTGTCGTGGAAGATGACGAAATACACAAAGTACATCAAGATATTTAATTAATAATTTTTCAATACTACAACTGCAGGAGCCAACAACATGGAATGATTCTCTCATTAATTACCAACTGCTGATTGCAGCAGCCCAAGTGAGAACCAAGAAAAAACAACAAAAAATCTAACAAACTAAGTGAATTCATATTCCAACGTAGTATAAAACAAGTAGCGACCTTAAGCAACGAGAACACGAAAGAAAAACCACTTCAAAAACTTAGGCATATAAAACATAGGCATATAAAAAACACGTAACTGGAAAGCAGCTCTTAAGCTGACCTTTATCCTTACTGGTAAATGGGAGTACGAAAGTATAGTTAACGTCCAGGACGTCAACGTTATCGTTGCTTAAGTTGCCTAATATAAGCCATAGAATTATATAGGAAACACGTTTTTACAATTGGAGGAAATTGCTTGCAATTCCATGTCATAAGCCAAAATTTATCAGCCGAAAGTATAGAAGCCACGAATTTAACCGCCAAAAGTTTACGAGGTTTCAAATTAAATTTAACGTTAATTGCTTCAATTGCCACCTATTTAAGTGTTCTTTGTTAAAATGATAATATGAACTTTACAACATATATATATAACTTTACATATAGTGTGTACTAAAAGTTTTAGTAACTAATATGCATGTTATAAGCAATATGAACAAAATAATTCTTATGAGACTTCTAAAGATACAGAAACTCAAGTAATTACTTCAAAAACATAAAAGAAACATGTAATATTAAAAAACTTCTCCCTTATACAAAACGTGGGATAACAAACACCTTAATCACCCATTCACGTCAGTTAGACTAATGCCATAAATGTCTGAGTGAGACATAAGACTGCACCATTCCTTTCTAAAATCGCCGAAATCGTTGTAAGTTGATGGGAGCTCTATCACTGCTCCGCAAGTATGAAACACTGGCAAACGACCTTTACCAACCAAAGAGGTAAATGCGATAGAAATCTCCTCAACTAAAATAATATCGGATCCGGTTGATATTCTCAAGAAGTGTTTAAGATCATTCATATTAAGACCTTTGATCCAACGCTTTAAATGACTTAATGATTCATTCTCAGCAGGGGATTTTTGTTCAGCTTTAATGAGCTACATACTTTGCTCGCAGTAGGAAAAAAAGAGGTGTATATCTGAAACAAGGCGTCGTTAGAAGTGATAAAAGATTTCAAAGGTACTAAGATCCTTGAAGTTTCAGGCGTAGCAATCTTCTTGCACTCAAAAGCCGTTAAAAGATCTAAAACCTCTTCAGTATCAACACTTACAGAGGAAGAAAGAACTTTTTCTACTAAGATGGCTTCGGTTCTAGAGATATACTTCATAAGAGAGTTAAAGTACATCTCAGAAGTGACAGATTCCTCCCCGAAAAGACAGCAGCTTAAAAAGACTGGGGATATTTTAATAGGCAAATAGTGGTCTTGCACATAACCTTTGAGTAGGACTCTGGCGAGAGCCTGCCACATGCACTTAGACACATCATGACGAATTATTGGTACCCTTTCAGCTTCACCGAGCATATAGCTATTGTAGATATCTTTCCAAAATATGGAAATCGCATCTCGTACAGCCCCGCTACCTACACCTTTCTCTACAACACCTCTGGGTTCGATTATTTGTACACTTATGAACTTGTTTAAAATGTTACTATTAGCAAAATAGTGAAGGAAATCATTCTTTACTTGAGTTCTATGGATAACCAAGACCTCATTTTCCATTTCTTCCAACGATGACAGGGATATGACCTCAGTGTTGTTGACGTTTTCTGTTTCAACTAATATATCTAGAAAAATTAAAAATGACTATTCTATATGTGATATGCAATACAATACTCGATAGGAATTAGAGGGCCTTCCATGCATGATATTTCTAACCTTCAAATATATCTTCTGGAAATAAAAAATTTTCAGTGATATTTGTTTCAGTTGCCTGGTTGATAGAGGTAGTTGCTTGGTTACCAGAGGTACTTTCTTGGGCATCAGAGGTACTTGCTTTGGTGGTGGAGATGCTCGCTTGGGTTTCACAGGGACTTGATTGGGTGCCAGAGGTACTTTCTTGGGCATCAGAGATACTTGCTTTGGTGGTGGAGATACTCGCTAGGGTTTCAGAGGTACTTGTTTGGTAATCATAGCCAAAAATTGCCTAGCTTGCCTAGATCTTGATCATAATTAACATATTAATCATAATAAATGATGGTTACCATGGCAACCATGATTATCATTATAATGACTTTGATCATAATTAGCATATTAATCATAACAAACGATGGTTGCTATGGCAACTATGATGATCATTATGATGATTTTGATCATAATTAGCATATTAATCATGACAAATCATGGTTGCTATGGCAACCATGATGATCATTATGATGATTTTGACCATAATTAGCATATTATTTATAATAAATAATGGTTGGCATGGCAATCATGATGCTCATTATGATGATTTTGATCATAATTAGCATATTAATCATAATAAATTATGGTTGCAATGGCAACTATGATTATCATTATGATGATCTTGATCATAATTAGCATATTATTCATAATAAATTATAGTTGCCATGGCAATCATGATGCTCATTATGATGATTTTGATCATAATTAGCTTATTAATCATAATAAACGATGGTTACCATGGCAACCATGATGATCATTATGATGACCTTGATCATAATTAGCATATTAATCATAACAAATGATAGTTGCTATGGCAACTATGATGATCATTATGATGATTTTGATAATAATTAGCATATTAATCATAACAAATGATGGTTGCTATGGCAACCATGATGATCATTATGATGATTTTGACCATAATTAGCATATTATTTATAATAAATAATGGTTGGCATGGCAATCATGATGCTCATTATGATGATTTTGATCATAATTAGCATATTAATCATAATAAATTATGGTTGCAATGGCAACTATGATTATCATTATGATGATCTTGATCATAATTAGCATATTATTCATAATAAATTATAGTTGCCATGGCAATCATGATGCTCATTATGATGATTTTGATCATAATTAGCTTATTAATCATAATAAACGATGGTTACCATGGCAACCATGATGATCATTATGATGACCTTGATCATAATTAGCATATTAATCATAACAAATGATAGTTGCTATGGCAACTATGATGATCATTATGATGATTTTGATAATAATTAGCATATTAATCATAACAAATGATGGTTGCTATGGCAACCATGATGATCATTATGATGATTTTGACCATAATTAGCATATTATTTATAATAAATAATGGTTGTCATGGCAACTATGATGATCATTATGATGATCTTGATCATAATTACCATATTAATCATCATAAATGATGGTTGCCATGGCAACTATGATGATCATTATGATGATATTGATCATAATTAGCATATTAATCATAATAAATGATGGTTGCCATGGCAATCATGATGCTCATTATGATGATTTTGATCATAATTAGAATATTAATCATAATAAATAATGGTTACCATGGCAACCATGATGATCATTATGATGATCTTAATCATAATTAGCATATTAATCATAATAAATTATGGTTTCCATGGCAAGTATGATGATCATTATGATGATCTTGATCATAAGTAGCATATTAATCATAATAAATGATGGTCACCATGGCAACCATAATGCTCATTATGATGATTTTGATCATAATTAGCATTTTAATCATAATAAATGATGGTTGCCATGGCAACTATGATTCATATTATGATGATTTTGATCATAATTACCATATTAATCATAATAAATGATAGTTGCCATGGCTACTATGATGATCATTATGATGATTTTGACCATAATTAGCATATTATTCATAATAAATGATGGTTTCCATGGCAACTATGATGATCATTATTATGATCTTGATCATAATTAGCATATTCATTATAATAAATGATGGTTGCCATGGCAACTATGATGATCATTATGATGATTTTGATCATAATTAGCATATTAATCATAATAAATGATGGTTGCCATGGCAACCATGATGCTCATTATGATGATTTTGATCATAATTAGCATATTAAACATAATAAATGATTGTTGCCATGGCAACTATGATGATCATTATGATGATCTTGATCAGAATTAACATATTAATCATAATAAATGATGGTTGCTATAGCAACCATGATGCTCAATATGATGATCTTGATCATAAATAGCATATTAATCATAATAAATGATGGTTGCTATGGCAACTATGATGATCATTATTATGATCTTGATCATAATTAGCATATTAATCCTAATAAATAATGGTTGCCATTGCAACTATGATGATCATTATGATGATTTTGATCATAATTAGCATATTAATCATAATAAATGATGGTTCCCATGGCAACCATTATGCTCATTATGATGATTTTGATCATAATTAGCATATTAATCATAATAAATGATTGTTGCCATGGCAACTATGATGATAATTATGATGATCTTGATCATAATTAGCATATTATTCATAATAAATGATGGTTGCTATGGCAACTATGATGATCATTATGATGATTTTGATCATAATTAGCATATTAATCATAACAAATGATGGTTGCTATGGCAACCATGATGATCATTATGATGATTTTGACCATAATTAGCATATTATTCATAATACATAATGGTTAACATGGCAATTATGATGATCATTTTCATGATCTTGATCATAATTAGCATATTAATCATAATAAATTATGGTTGCAATGGCAACTATGATTATCATTATGATGATCTTGATCATAATTAGTATATTATTCATAATAAATGATTGTTGTTATGGCAATCATGATGTTCATTATGATGATTTTGATCATAATTAGCATATTAATCATAATAAATGATGGTTACCATGGCAACCATGATGATCAATATGATGACCTTGATCATAATTAGCATATTAATCATAACAAATGATAGTTGCTATGGCAACCATGATGATCATTATGATGATTTTGACCATAATTAGCATATTATTCATAATAAATTATGGTTGCCATGGCAACTATGATGATCATTATCATGATCTTGATCATAATTAGCATATTAATCATCATTAATGATGGTTGCCATGGCAACTATGATGATCATTATGATGATATTGATCATAATTAGCATATTAATCATAATAAATGATGGTTGCCATGGCAATCATGATGCTCATTATGATGATTTTGATCATAACATGCATGCAGCAACCCCTCGCATAAATACTATGAAATATAACATCAGACGTCTCATACAACTTCCGAAGTTTTATGTTACGCTTCGACTGGTTTTTCACGGGAATATTTTGATTTTCTTTTCTTTTTGTCATTATGAAAACGGAATTTATAAATAAAATTATAATGTCGTTTATCACATAACACATTCAGATTTATAGTGAAATACATTTGAGAATATTAAAGTTGTGTTTACCACAAAAGAATTACTTTTTAAAGCTATGTCGGATGAAATATTATCAAGTGTAAAATCTTCCGACTTCATTATACACGGTGAATTCGGTCGAAAATTTGGTTTTGTTATTTGTTAAACCGTGAAAAGTCCTGACCTCATTCGAGTTTCCCTCTAATTTAGTAAAAATACATATATTCCATATTTATGAAAATATGAATTTGTAAATTTCATCAAAATTATGCTAAATGACAGTTATTCATTGACGTTTGAAAATACAAATTTTTTTCTCGACCAATCAAGAGCTTAGTAGTTCACACTGGCGCATGCGCGTAACGTAGAAGACCGTCCATGGCGTCAGGTCCATTGCATAATGGCGGACGACTTTGATTTCGCACTTGCACATCGTGGATATAAATATCCGAGCGGAATTAGTACCCTCGCACGGTGCTCCGCACCGGCTTGGGGAATATTATTGTTGCAAAGTATAATACATTTATAAATGCATTTTTGTCTTTTGGCCTAGTAAAATATAAAATTATTGATATGGAGGAAGCGATCCGTTTTTACTACGGAAGAAATTTTAAGTACAAAACGATACTGGAATGTTTAGAAAAATATCATGATATCAAAATATGTAAAAGAACGCTCATCACCAGATTACAGGAGTATGG
The DNA here is from genome assembly GCF_004324835.1 of Dendronephthya gigantea. Classification (NCBI taxonomy): domain Eukaryota; kingdom Metazoa; phylum Cnidaria; class Anthozoa; order Malacalcyonacea; family Nephtheidae; genus Dendronephthya; species Dendronephthya gigantea. The sequence goes on along the minus strand of NW_021163187.1, from coordinate 381,496 downwards.
TTTGGGAAGAAGAAGATACAACGCGAATGAAGAACAAGTTAGGGAATGCGTTCAAAGAGAACTACATGAAAATAGCAACCTCTTAGGATACAGATCAATGTGGAGGACACTGCAATCAAAATATGGCATTATGCGTGTGCGCCGTTCAACGGCTCAAAGTATCTTAAAGGTGCTTGATCTCTGAAGGTTGTGCAGTAAGAAAAGCTCATAAGCTGCAGCGGAGGAAGTATTTAAATCCTGGTCCAAACTTTACCTGGCATGCCGATGGGTACGATAAACTCAAACAGTTTGGGTTTCCCATTCACGGCTGCATTGATGGGTTTAGCAGGTGAATTATGTGGTTAGAGATCGTTCGAACAAATAACGACCCTCGGGTCATTGGAGCATTACTTCTTGATTGTGTTTAATCCCAAAACGGTTGCCCAACAATTCTACGAACGGACAAAGGGACTGAAAATGGTACAATGGCCACTGCTCAGTGCTACTTACGTCGAAACCACAGAGATCACTATAATGGGATAAAAGCACATCGCTATGGATCGTCACACAGCAACCAGCGTATAGTGGCGTGGTGGGCCATGCTACGTCGGTCGTGGGTATCGTGGTGGAATAATTTTTTTAAAGATTTGGTAGACAGAGGTATTGTTGACACAAGCAATATACTTCAGCTGGAATGTCTTTGGTTTTGTTTCATTAAAGTGATGAGGGATTCCTAAAGGCTATTAAGGAGTCCTGGAATGCCCATTATGTGAGAAAATCCAGATACCACACTGCTCATGGCATTCCTGATCAACTTTTTTTCTTGCCCGAGTCAGTTGACGCGGTTGATCATAAGGTGGAGTGCCTGCAACATGATATCCAAGCGATCGAAGGCAGCGTTGTCGTGGAAGATGACGAAATACACAAAGTACATCAAGAATATTTTAATTATAATTTTTCAATACTACAACTGCAGGAGCCAACAACATGGAATGATTCTCTCATTAATTACCAACTGCTGATTGCAGCAGCCCAAGTGAGAACCAAGAAAAAACAACAAAAAAATCTAACAAACTAAGTGAATTCATATTCCAACGTAGTATAAAACAAGTAGCGACCTTAAGCAACGAGAACACGAAAGAAAAACCACTTCAAAAACTTAGGCATATAAAACATAGGCATATAAAAAACACGTAACTGGAAAGCAGCTCTTAAGCTGACCTTTATCCTTACTGGTAAATGGGAGTACGAAAGTATAGTTAACGTCCAGGACGTCAACGTTATCGTTGCTTAAGTTGCCTAATATAAGCCATAGAATTATATAGGAAACACGTTTTTACAATTGGAGGAAATTGCTTGCAATTCCATGTCATAAGCCAAAATTTATCAGCCGAAAGTATAGAAGCCACGAATTTAACCGCCAAAAGTTTACGAGGTTTCAAATTAAATTTAACGTTAATTGCTTCAATTGCCACTATTTAAGTGTTCTTTGTTAAAACTGATAATATGAACTTTACAACAATATATATAAACTTTACATATATAGTGTGTACTAAAAGTTTTAGTAACTAATATGCATGTTATAAGCAATATGAACAAATAATTCTTATGAGACTTCTAAAGATACAGAAACTCAAGTAATTACTTCAAAAAACATAAAAGAAACATGTAATATTAAAAAACTTCTCCCTTATACAAAACGTGGGATAACAAACACCTTAATCACCCATTCACGTCAGTTAGACTAATGCCATATAAATGTCTGAGTGAGACATAAGACTGCACCATTCCTTTCTAAAATCGCCGAAATCGTTGTAAGTTGATGGGAGCTCTATCACTGCTCCGCAAGTATGAAACACTGGCAAACGACCTTTACCAACCAAAGAGGTAAATGCGATAGAAATCTCCTCAACTAAAATAATATCGGATCCGGTTGATATTCTCAAGAAGTGTTTAAGATCATTCATATTAAGACCTTTGATCCAACGCTTTAAATGACTTAATGATTCATTCTCAGCAGGGGATTTTTGTTCAGCTTTAATGAGCTACATACTTTGCTCGCAGTAGGAAAAAAAGAGGTGTATATCTGAAACAAGGCGTCGTTAGAAGTGATAAAAGATTTCAAAGGTACTAAGATCCTTGAAGTTTTCAGGCGTAGCAATCTTCTTGCACTCAAAAGCCGTTAAAAGATCTAAAACCTCTTCAGTATCAACACTTACAGAGGAAGAAAGAACTTTTTCTACTAAGATGGCTTCGGTTCTAGAGATATACTTCATAAGAGAGTTAAAGTACATCTCAGAAGTGACAGATTCCTCCCCGAAAAGACAGCAGCTTAAAAAGACTGGGGATATTTTAATAGGCAAATAGTGGTCTTGCACATAACCTTTGAGTAGGACTCTGGCGAGAGCCTGCCACATGCACTTAGACACATCATGACGAATTATTGGTACCCTTTCAGCTTCACCGAGCATATAGCTATTGTAGATATCTTTCCAAAATATGGAAATCGCATCTCGTACAGCCCCGCTACCTACACCTTTCTCTACAACACCTCTGGGTTCGATTATTTGTACACTTATGAACTTGTTTAAAATGTTACTATTAGCAAAATAGTGAAGGAAATCATTCTTTACTTGAGTTCTATGGATAACCAAGACCTCATTTTCCATTTCTTCCAACGATGACAGGGATATGACCTCAGTGTTGTTGACGTTTTCTGTTTCAACTAATATATCTAGAAAAATTAAAAATGACTATTCTATATGTGATATGCAATACAATACTCGATAGGAATTAGAGGGCCTTCCATGCATGATATTTCTAACCTTCAAATATATCTTCTGGAAATAAAAAATTTTCAGTGATATTTGTTTCAGTTGCCTGGTTGATAGAGGTAGTTGCTTGGTTACCAGAGGTACTTTCTTGGGCATCAGAGGTACTTGCTTTGGTGGTGGAGATGCTCGCTTGGGTTTCACAGGGACTTGATTGGGTGCCAGAGGTACTTTCTTGGGCATCAGAGATACTTGCTTTGGTGGCGGAGATACTCGCTTGGGTTTCAGAGGTACTTGTTTGGTAATCATAGCAAAAAATTGCCTGCTTGTTAGGAGTTAACATAGTTTGGTTGCTATTCCAGTCCTGAGAGTTAATTGTTGGGGGGCTGTGTGGTCCTAAATATACAGGAGTAAGAAATTTGAAATAAAAATTTTTAATCAGTTGGTTATTTTTATTGGTTGTCAGTTGATAACTGTACTGTTTTTACCACACTAAATTCATAATTACCCAGAGATTTATCTTCAGTATTCTCAATATCATTGGCAACTACAAACATATAAATATAGCATTATAGCAACATTTATATCATTATTGTCATTAGGTGTTTCTTATAGGCCCTATAGCATTGTAGTGTGGGGCCATCCTAAGTCCTATGTCACACAACATCATGAAGTCCTGGTTTTTGGGGTACTTTTTATATCCAACAACATGGGACTGATTTTCAGGGCCAAAAATATAACTTGACCTGATTTCATCATTTCTGTATGGATTTTGTCATAAAAGATCATAATTGAGGGTGAAAAGAATTAAAAGTTGAAAAAATTTAAAACTGATGTTAACATACATGATTGGAGAACTGTACTGTATATGCTTTAATTACATGCAAATCAGTTTGTTATAGGTAAATAATCCTTACTTTCAAAGTCAGAGACCTTGCACAAGTACAAGTTGACTCGATTATAAGGCCTTCCAATTGCTTCCTTATATCTCTCAACTGTAAATGGCTGTGAAGTTCTTGGAATAGTGTTAACCAGATCAAAGTCTGGGTACATCAGAACACAATCAAAGTCACCAGAATCCCTCAGGTGTTTATTATGAGCCAACTGCTTGTCTATCCCCAAACTCTTCGCTTTACAACTGGAATCATTTTTCTTAACATCGAGAGGTAGAAGAGAACCTCTTTTGACTTTTAGCTGCTTTGCTACTCCACACTCTACCAACCCAATATTTATCTGTATAATAACAATTTCATAATAATCATAGATTGCATCATGTAAACTGATATGACAACTGTATAAATGCTAAACCAAATGCTATCTACCAAAATAATATTAAGTTTACTATTACTGCTAAGTTGTACTGCCAAATTTATCAATGTCTTATAACTTTAGAAAATATATGATGATAAGGGGGAACCCGTCATGTGTCAATCTCTAGTATAAGTGTGAAATGATAAACAAACCTTTACAATTTCTTCCTTCTTTTTTTTTTAATGATTTCGTTCTTTCATCTGATTTTCTTTTTTTCATTTCGTTAAAGGTTTATTGACTTTTTTCTTGGTCTTTAGTTTATCTGCTTGATCCTCTCTTCAGAAATTCTTCAAAAGTTAAAGTTTTTAAGCCACCACTTGCATTTTTTGACATTTCCTTGGGCTTTGTAAAATTTCCGTCTTTTAATGCTGAGCCACAGGAATTGCAAAAATTTTCATTGCTGTTAACACATAGGTTTCCGCACGATGGACAAAACATCTATATATATATATGCTGTTAATAAATTAAATTTTTATAACTTTATTGACGCCTCATCATATTAATACAATGTAATATTAAATAATACAGTTTTGGTCAAATCAATTGGGAAGTACACAAAGCAGATAAAAATGTTTATATTTAAAAGAGATCATTCCCAAATTAAAACCAAAAAAACTTGCTTATATGCGCAAAACCTAATTCTAGTACAGTACATGATGGGGAATGTGTACCACCTATCATCCAATGTGAATTTATTATACAACTTATATACATATACATTTGCATAAAAATGGATGTTGTGATTTGTGCCAATTCTAAGTTCTGAACACTACGGTACGCTGCGCAAATATATTTCCGAAAAGTATAAAAATGGAAGGAAATGCCCATAAAAATAACTTTTAATGGTTTTTTAAAATCAAAGCTTACCTTATTTGCAAATTTGATACAAGCCAGACTGGAAGAACCGCGTGTTTTTCATGGCGCTAATACTTCCACTCAGCGAAAATAGCCTTCCTTTTACTGACAGGGTATGTCTGTACCAGTCTGTACTTCCTTTTTCTCCGCGTTCAAGTTGTTAGTTTTGCGTTAGTGTTTTGAATTTGCGTTCGTGTTTTGAATTTGCGTTCGTGTTTTGAATTTGCGTTCGTGTTTTGTATTTGCGTTTCTGTTTTGAATTTGCGTTCGTGCTTTCATGATTTGCGTTTATGTTTTTGAATTTGCGTTTGTGTTTTGAATTTGCGTTTGTGTTTTGCACCTCTGGGCCACCGTACCAATGTCTAGAAAAATGGACTAAAATTTATTCAAAGTACCAACATTTTATACCTCATATAGTGGAGATAATGTTCCTAATATGTTACAAAGCACATTTAGTACTTTAATGCGGATGGCCGTCCTCTCCTCACATCTAAAAAAAATTCCCATTAGGATAAGACTGAGGCTACATAGAAATACATCACGAACTTAAACAAAAATCAAAATACCAAAATATTACAATATTACCAAATTTTGTTCTCAAAGAAAGTCATATAATTGTTAGCTAGATTCTGATCAGATTGGCACACAGGATATTGAGAAGCAGGGGTATGATGTAGAAACTTTCCAACGGTTTTAAATAATTGCCTTTGGTCACTCCCATTATTTCTAAAAATTTCATAATAGTAACGAGTACGACTTTCCGATAATAGCTCACTGACACGGCAACATGGCTGACTGTATTTTAGACGATCACAGGATTGTCTTGACTTACGCCATACCCGCTCGAGTTTCCTTCTGATACGTTTTTCGTTTTTAATTTGTTCAGTGTACCAAGGTGCAGCTGGACGACTAATTATCTCTCTGGTGATAAGTGGTGCATGATGATCCAGAATTCTGGACAGCTCCGAGTTGTATTGGTTGACTTTCGCACAAATATCAGCCGTGTTCCCAGTGATAATCGGAGATAGCCTAATGTCATTAAAGAATGAGTCCATATAGATTGCTTTAATTTTACGTGACTCCACGACCCTTCTCTGAAACAATGTTTTTTTAAAATTTAGTTCACATGTAACCGTGTTATGGTCAGATATAGATGGATCATGAACGTCAATAGATTGAACAATATTTTCCTCATGGCAAGACAAGATAAGGTCTAACGTGTGACCAGAAATGTGTGTTGGTTGTTGTACATGTTGTTCGAGATTAAAAGAATCAACAAGATTGAGAATTTTTGTTGTTGTTATATCCGACTTATCGTCTACATGGAGGTCGATATAATACGATTAAATTTAGAATTTGAGATAACACATTGATTTGCATACCCATCAGTTCGAAAGAGTTAATGTGTGTGAACATGTTCACCGAGTCCAGCTTGACTTTTAAAGTGTTGTTGTATAGTATACCAATGCCTCCCCATCTACCTTGTTGTCTCGAGATATGTTTAAAGAGTTGCCCTTCGGGGTGAAATTCCCAATAGATATCAGATCAAATTTGTCAGGGTGAAGCCAGGTTTTTGTAATCCCAAATATGTCAAATTCATTCTCAACCGCATAGTCTTTGACTAAATTGGCTTTGTATCGAATAGACCGGCAGTTGAGAAGACCAAAAGAACAAAGCTGAGTAACAGCTGTATCAGGAGTGTTGGCAATGCTTGATAAATGTATTTATTATTAAATAATAATGGAAGTTAATGTTATACGGGTCTTTGTATCGTAGTGTCTCGGGTCTTAGGACGCTGGTCCGGTCGGTTACTTGCCCCCTCCGGTGAGTATAAATATGAGCCCAGTTTGCCTGATCTAGTTGTTAGTTGCTTGCGTGACCCATCCCTCCCTTTTCCCTAACGACTTCACACGATGTTGTGAACTCTACGGGAGAAGCGTCTTATTAACCTCGCGGGGTTTTTTCTGTTAGTTTGTTTTGCAGGATTAAGCACAGTTCTTTTCACACCCGTTTTGGTCGTTGAATTGGTGTTTGGGGTAAAGGTAAATTATTTAATGATCGCCACATTTACAGGTATTTTTCTTCTTTTTGTGTGTTTGTTTACTTTGATGTTCGTATCGTTTATTCCACGGTTTCACTTCAGTGACTCACGTGTGACAGTTGATCACGGGATGAAGGAGGTACCGTTAAAAAAGATTGTTTCTTAGAGTTATTATCTGCGCCGAAAACAGCAAACTCAAAAGAAACACCGTTACAGCCCTAGCCCGATGGTTTCGCTCGGATACCGTCTCCATCCCTACCGATGAGCAGCGGGCAAAATATAGTGTAAGAGCTGGTGTGCTATCGTACTGATGTGAGCCTTAGGATCCGTTAGAACGTTAAAGGAATATTGATGAGATTGTTTCTCTTAATTAATATCATTTCTGCCATATAGGTTTACAGGCTGATGATTTGCATGATGATAGTGATTGCATGTATAGTGTCGCGGAGGTGTTTGCCAAGTAGGTATTATAGAAAATATTCCTATAAGTCATATGGAAAAACCAACCTTTCTGTAGATTCAACTGCCCAAGCATCGAACTAAGCTCCTCAGGATTTTAGCGGGTCGAAACGTGTTGATCAAACGTGACTGCTTTCGATGTTGAGACATCTTATCCGACTGATATTTATCAAAAGATTGAGGACCAGGATTAGACGAAACATCCACACACATTGTTGGATCTTGCTCAAAAGGCTTCGCACATAGGACTAGACTAACAAATCCATGTTTCGGTTCTTTAGCAATCGCAAACGAGACTTTGTATTTAGATTCAAAACCAAGTCGTTGTATGTTGACCCGACATCGAAAAGCAATATCTATACAAATACTCAAGGTTATGCCATCCGCAGCCAATCCGTCAAAATCCTTGCAATTAGTATTCTTAAATGCCATATTAATTGGTCGAGACGTACGAAACTTGTTAGATAAAATAAATATCATAAAAAATATATAGAGCTACCGACCAACCGCCATATTGATGGTGAATTAAGCAATATGGAAACACAATATTCATTTCCATACACGAAAAGGTGGTGATTCAATGATAACATCACGTTATCAGCTTTAGATATTTTCTTTAAAAACTTGTTTAACGAATCGGATAGAAGCAAACGGGAACGAGAAGAAGAAGTTGTGAAATCATTGTAAGTGTGTTTATTTCTATTTAAACCCGACAACTTTACTTGTTCAGGGAAAGGCATGTTAGAGTTGTTTACTAGTAAAAACTATGAACACACACCTTGGGTTGTGGTGGACAAAATATTGAATCATTGGTTATTTTTATTGTAGATCAATAGCTCCCTGTGAAGGAACAAACAAAATTTTATTAGAATGCTTCAAAAACAGCTGGATTGAAGGTTTTAAAACTTAAATGATCTCCCCAGTGGCAAATCGATTGTTCGAATCTTACCATAACCGTGTTTCATTATAAATTCGTGAAAATGATAAAGTAAATTAAATGAACATGGCCGTTCAGCACAATAACTTGTACTCAATTGGTGAAGACAATGGTCCCAAAGTGGTAAACCGATGGTTCCAATCCTACCATAACCGTTTTTCATTATCAATTTCGTGAAAAGAAATACAATAAACTAAGTAACCATGGCCATTCCCCACAAGATCTTGTAGGCTAGTGGCTAAGACAATTGTCTCCCAAGTGGTAAATCGATGGTTCGAAACCTGCTATGCCCTTTTTCATTATGAACTTCGTGAAATGATAAAGTAAACTAAATAACCAAGACCATTCAGCACAAGACCTTGTGCTCTAGCGGCGAAGACAATCGTTCCCAAGTAGTAAATCGATGGTTCGAATCCTACCATAACCCTTTTTTCATTATGAACTTCGTGAAAATGATAAAGTAGATCAAATAAACGTAGCCATTCCCCGAAGAACTTGTGGTCTCGTGGCTAACACGAGTGTTAAATCGATGTTTTGAATCGTGCTAAAACCATTTTTTTGTTACGAACTTCGTGAAAGGATAAAGTAAACTAAATAACCATGGTCATCCAGCACAAGACCTTGCGGGCTAGTGGCGAGGACGATGGTCTTCCAAGTGTTAAATCGATGGTTCGAATCCTACCATAACCGTTTTCATTATGAACTTCGTGAAAAAAAATAAAGTAAATTAAGTAACTATAACCGTTCAGCACAAGATCTTGCAGTCTAGTGGCGAGGACGATGGTCTCTCAAGTGGTAAATTGATGGTTCAAATCCTACCATAACCGTTTTCATTATGAACTTCGTGAAAAGGATAAATAAATTAAATAACCATAACCGTTCAGTACAAGTTCTTGCAGTTTAGTGGCGAAGACAATTATCTCCTAAGTAGTGAATCGATGGTTCAAATCCTGCCATCACCTTTTCATTATGAACTTCGTGAAAAGAATAAAGTAGACTAAAAAACCATGGCCGATCAGGACAAGACCTTGCAGACTAGTGGGAAAGACAATTGTGTCCCAAGTGGTAAATCGATGGTTCCAATCTTGCTATGACCTTTTTCTTTATGAACTTCGTGAAAGGATAAATTAAACTAAATAACCTTGGTCTTCCAGCACAAGACCTTGCGGTCTAGTGGCCAAAACGATGGTCTCCCAAGTGTTAAATCGATGGTTTGAATCCTACCGTAACCGTTTTTCATTATGAACTTCGTGAAAAGGATAAATAAATTAAATAACCATAACCGTTCAAAGCAAGATCTTGCAGTCTAGTGGCGAAGACAATCGTCTCCCAAGTAGTAAACCGTGGTTCGAATCCTGCAATGAGCTTTTTTATTATCAACTTCGTGAAAATAATAATGTAAATTAAATAACCATCGCCTCTCAGCACACGGCCTTGCAGTCTAATGGCTAAGACAACTGTCTCTTAAGTATTAAATCGATGTTTCGAATCTTGCCAAAAAAAATTTTTTTATGAACTTGGTGAAAGGATAAAGTAAACTAAATAACCAGGGTCATCCAGCACAAGACCTTGCGGTCTAGTGGCGAAGACGATAGTCTCGCAAGTGTTAAATCGATGGTTCGAATCCTACCGTAACCGTTTTTCATTACGAACTTTGTGAAAAGGATAAATAAATTAAAATAACAATAACCATTCAGCGCAAGATCTTGTAGTCTAGTGGTGAAGACAATCATCTCCCAAGTAGTAAATCGATGTGCGAATCCTGCCATGACCTTTTTTTTATGAACTTCGTGAAAAGAATAAAGTAAATTAAATAACCATCGCTGCTCAGTACAAGGCCTTAAAGTGTAAAGGCTAAGACAACTGTCTCTTAAGTGGTAAATCGATGTTTCGAATCTTGCCAAAACTATTTTTTATTATGAACTTCGTGAAGGGATAAAGTAAACCAAATAACCATGGTCATCCAGCACAAGACCTTGCGGGCTAGTGGCGAAGACGATGGTCTCCCAAGTGTTAAAATCGATGGCTCGAATCCTACGATAACCGTTTTCATTATGAACTTCGTGAAAAGAATAAAGTAAATTAGGTAACTATAACTGTTCAGCACAGGAACCTGCAGTCTAGTGGCGAGCAGGATGGTCTCCCAAGTGGTAAATTGATGGTCCGAATCCTACCGTAACCGTTTTTCATGATGAACTTTGTGAAAAGGTAAAGTAAATTAAATAACCACAACCGTTCAGCACAAGTCCTTGTGGTCTAGTGGCGACGACGATGGTCTCCCAAGTGTTAAATCAATGGTTCGAATCCTACCATAACCGTTTTTCATTCTGAACTTTGTGAAAACGATAAAGTAGTTTAAATCAATATAGCCATTCCCTGCAGCACTTGTGGTGTAGTGGCTAAGACAATTTTCTTCGAAGTGTTAAATCGATGTTTCGAATCTTGCCAAAACCATTTTTTATTATGAACTTCGTGAAAAGGGTAAAGTAAACTAAATAATCATGGTCATCCAGCCCAAGACCTTGCGGTCTAGTGGCGAAGACGATGGTCTCCCAAATGTTAAATCGATGGTTCGAACCCTACCGTAACCGTTTTTCATGATGAACTTCGTGAAAACGATAAATAAATTAAATAACAATAACCGTTATACGCAAGATCCTGCAGTCTAGTGGCAAGGACGATGGTCCCCCAAGTGGTAAATTGATGGTTCGAATTCTACCATAACCGTTTTTTATAATGAACTTCGTGAAAAGGATAAAGTAAACTAAATAACCATGGTCATCCAGCACAAGACCTTGTGCTCTAGTGGTGAAGACGATGGTCTCCTAAGTGTTAAATCGATTGTTCGAATCCTACCATAACTTTTTTCATTATGAACTTCGTGAAAAGGATAAAGTAAATTAATTAACCATAACCGTTCAGCACAAGTCCTTGTGGTCTAGTGGCGAAGACGGTGGTCTCCCAAGTGTTAAATCGATGGTTCGAATCCTACCATAATCGTTTTCATTATGAACTTCTTGAAAAGGATAAATAAATTAAATAACCATAACCGTTCAACACAAGTTCTTGCAGTCTAGTGGCGAAGACAATCATCTCCTAAGTAGTAAATCGATGGTTCGAATCCTGCCATGACCTTTTAATTATGAACTTCGTGAAAAGAATAAAGTGACGTAATTATCGCTACTCTGGTTTTAGTAAATGAAAGTAATCACCACACAAAGATTAACTTTCACGACCCAACGGTTCGACACTCCGGTCTAGTGTCTTCATCAGGGGTGATCTGATGTTGAAACTCGGTTCCTTATATACTCTCAAAATGACGTCATCTATTAATCAGATGTAAATATTCTTTTGGCAAATAGCTTCCGTCATCCCTATTAAGGGCACAAAGACTCGCATTAATATGCCAGGCTTCCAAACAACGCCTTTGTCCATAACGATCATTAGTGGTAATGACTTTTGAATCGTTCCACCCAATGTTATGGTTAGTTTGACACACGTGTTCCGCCAAGGCTGATTTTGAACTGTTTAAGTTCGATACGGCCTTTTGATGTTCTTTTAAACGTGTGCCGAACTGGCGTTTTGTTTGACCTAGATATTCTTTCTCGCAATCACCACATGGTATAAAGTATACAGCATGAGTTTTCTGTTTAGTCGCTACGCGATCCTTGGGAATGTATGGAACTATAGCAAAACCTGTTTTTGAGGAATCACCCTCTGAGGAATTGCATCTAGTCGAGACAGGGGATTTTAGACAATCATTTAAAAAGTTTCGAGGATAATTGTTCTCTCTCAGTACACTGAGGACATAATCACGCTCGTTGTCCCTAGCAACGCGATTGGATGGTAACGATTCAGCTCTTTGAAACAAAGTTTTTGCAACAGACTTTTTATGACTTTTTGGATGGTGTGAGTAGAAGGATAGATATTTGTCCGTATGTGTAGGTTTACGGTAAACGTCAGTTTCTAACTGCCCTTCGATATTTCTATGAACATAAGTATCCAAGAAAGCCAACTTTCCCTCACTCTCGCGCTCTACAGTGAATTGAATTGATGGCTCAATAGAATTCAAATGTTTCAACAAATTATCGATCTCATTTTTGTTAACCGCAGAGGCCACATCGTCAACATATCGTTTCCAAAACAAAGGTTTGACCGGACTAGAGGCTAAAGCTCTTTGCTCGACATCTTCCATTACTAGGTTAGCAATTACTGCCGAGACCGGGGATCCCATCGCTGTCCCAAAAACCTGCTGGTAATAGTTGCCTTCGAAAGTAAAATAAGTCGTATTGAGACAAAAGGATAAAAGATCGATTATATCCTCCACAGGTAACGATGTTCTTTGTGATAAAGAAACATCTTCTGTGAGTCTTTTTTCAGCAACTTTGATGGCAAGATTGACAAGGATTTTGGTAAACAAGGAAACGACATCAAACGATACGAGCACTTGGTCTGCGTTTAGGGTTTCACCTCTAATAAATTCCGCGAAATGAGTGGAGTTTTTTACTGTGTAGACAGTATTCCCAACAGTAGGAGACAATATTCTAGCCAAATACCTCGAAAGATTGTAAGTGGGGGAATTGACAAAAGACACGATAGGTCTCAAAGGTATTCCCGACTTATGAATCTTCGGCAAGCCATAGAATCGCGGAGATAAACGATCGCTACTACGCAACAGTTTATAAGTGACCTCGCTAATTTTGTTAGCTTTCTTAAAGAGTAATAGGCGTTTGTTCAATTCTCTTTCAGTCTTACCAGTTGGGTCAGACTTAAGGACACTATAGGTGTTTTTGTCATTGGGCAATGCACTCGCTTTCTCGCGATAGTTTTCTCTGTCCATTACAACAACACAATTGCCTTTATCTGCTGAGAGCACAACCCTGTCCGGATCTTTCTTTAAAGAAAGCAAAGCTTTAAATACGTTACTGTCAATATTTCTCGGGGGAGCCTTAGCACGTCTGAGGATGCTACTGACTTCAGCTCTTACCGTCAGCTTAGTTTCGTCGTTAAGGTGAAAAATTCCTTCTTCAACCGAAGCGACAATTTCAGCTATTGGAATTCGCCTCGGTGCAATAGCAAACTTAAGACCATGCTCTAGTCCTTTCCTTTCAATCTCCGTTAGCTCCTTAGTAGAGAGGTTTTTAACCCATCTCTTCTTAAGAGCCGAATCTGAGTGATCCGGTGGTTTGTGTCCCAACAAACGTAACAATTTTTTTTCATGTTTCTCTTTCTGTTTGAGGGAAAGTATGCGTTCCTTAGAACGACAAAAAACCCAAGGATCGCGTAGCGACTAAACAGAAAACTCATGCTGTATACTCTATACCATGTGGTGATTGCGAGAAAGAATATCTAGGTCAAACAAAACGCCAGTTCGGCACACGTTTAAAAGAACATCAAAAGGCCGTATCGAACTTCAACGGTTCAAAATCAGCCTTGGCGGAACACGTGTGTCAAACTAACCATAACATTGGGTGGAACGATTCAAAAGTCATTACCACTAATGATCGTTATGGACTAAGGCGTTGTTTGGAAGCCTGGCATATTAATGCGAGTCTTTGTGCCCTTAATAGGGATGACGGAAGCTATTTGCCAAAAGAGTATTTACATCTGATTAATAGATGACGTCATTTTGAGAGTATATAAGGAACCGAGTTTCAACATCAGATCACCCCTGATGAAGACACTAGACCGGAGTGTCGAAACGTTGGGTCGTGAAAGTTAATCTTTGTGTGGTGATTACTTTCATTTACTAAAACCAGAGTAGCGATAATTACGATGGATTATATACCTGGTTGCCGTGAACTCATTAATTTCAATTCGTTGCGTATAAGATATGGTCAAAATGTTGTTTCGAGGGTCCGAAAACTCGTCAACATAAAGACACGTGTTGCTAAGTACCGCAGTCACTTGTATTTTAATCATTGGTGTAAGGAACGGAAAGTATTGCCCTATAGTTTAAGATTCAAACCTCCAATTCGGAGTAGAAAGGGATACAAACTCATGGAAAATACTGGTTTTTCCTTCCTGAGATTACGTATAGATGATTGTCACCATTCTATACAGCGTTTGGGCTCTGAATGGTTGCGTCTGTTTAGCGAACTTTCTGAAACGTTGGATAGTTCTGAAGCCCTTTGGGTTGAAGATTTTTGTCGTTCTAAGGAACGCATACTTTCCCTCAAACAGAAAGAGAAACATGACAAAACATTGTTACGTTTGTTGGGACACAAACCACCGGATCACTCAGATTCGGCTCTTAAGAAGAGATGGGTTAAAAACCTCTCTACTAAGGAGCTAACGGAGATTGAAAGGAAAGGACTAGAGCATGGTCTTAAGTTTGCTATTGCACCGAGGCGAATTCCAATAGCTGAAATTGTCGCTTCGGTTGAAGAAGGAATTTTTCACCTTAACGACGAAACTAAGCTGACGGTAAGAGCTGAAGTCAGTAGCATCCTCAGACGTGCTAAGGCTCCCCCGAGAAATATTGACAGTAACGTATTTAAAGCTTTGCTTTCTTTAAAGAAAGATCCGGACAGGGTTGTGCTCTCAGCAGATAAAGGCAATTGTGTTGTTGTAATGGACAGAGAAAACTATCGCGAGAAAGCGAGTGCATTGCTCAATGACAAAAACACCTATAGTGTCTTAAGTCTGACCCAACTGGTAAGACTGAAAGAGAAGTGAGAACTATTACTCTTTAAGAAAGCTACAAAATTAGCGAGGTCACTTATAAACTGTTGCGTAGTAGCGATCGTTTATCTCCGCGATTCTATGGCTTGCCGAAGATTCATAAGTCGGGAATACCTTTGAGACCTATCGTGTCTTTTGTCAATTCCCCCACTTACAATCTTTCGAGGTATTTGGCTAGAATATGTCTACTGTTGGGAATACTGTCTACACAGTAAAAAACTCCAGCGGAATTTATTAGAGGTGAAACTCTAAACGCAGACCAAGTGCTCGTATCGTTTGATGTCGTTTCCTTGTTTACCAAAATCCCTGTCAATCTTGCCATCAAATTGCTGAAAAAGACTCACAGAAGATGTTTCTTTATCACAAAGACATCGTTACCTGTGGAGGATATAATCGATCTTTTATCCTTTTGTCTCAATACGACTTATTTTACTTTCGAAGGCAACTATTACCAGCAGGTTTTTGGGACAGCGATGGGATCCCCGGTCTCGGCAGTAATTGCTAACCTAGTAATGGAAGATGTCGAGCAAAGAGCTTTAGCCTCTAGTCCGGTCAAACCTTTGTTTTGGAAACGATATGTTGACGATGTGGCCTCTGCGGTTAACAAAAATGAGATCGATAATTTGTTGAAACATTTGAATTCTATTGAGCCATCAATTCAATTCACTGTAGAGCGCGAGAGTGAGGGAAAGTTGGCTTTCTTGATACTTATGTTCATAGAAATATCGAAGGCAGTTAGAAACTGACGTTTACCGTAAACCTACACATACGGACAAATATCTATCCTTCTACTCACACCATCCAAAGTCATAAAAAGTCTGTTGCAAAACTTTGTTTCAAAGAGCTGAATCGTTACCATCCAATCGCGTTGCTAGGGACAACGAGCGTGTTATGTCCTCAGTGTACTGAGAGAGAACAATTATCTTCGAAACTTTTTAAATGATTGTCTAAAATCCCCTGTCTCGACTAGATGCAATTCTCAGAGGGTGATTCCTCAAAAACAGGTTTTGCTATAGTTCCATACATTCCAAGGATCGCGTAGCGCTAAACAGAAAAACTCATGCTGTATACTTTATACCATGTGGTGATTGCGAGAAAGAATATCTAGGTCAAACAAAACGCCAGTTCGGCACACGTTTAAAAGAACATCAAAAGGCCGTATCGAACTTAAACAGTTCAAAATCAGCCTTGGCGGAACACGTGTGTCAAACTAACCATAACATTGGGTGGAACGATTCAAAAGTCATTACCACTAATGATCGTTATGGACAAAGGCGTTGTTTGGAAGCCTGGCATATTAATGCGAGTCTTTGTGCCCTTAATAGGGATGACGGAAGCTATTTGCCAAAAGAGTATTTACATCTGATTAATAGATGACGTCATTTTGAGAGTATATAAGGAACCGAGTTTCAACATCAGATCACCCCTGATGAAGACACTAGACCGGAGTGTCGAACGTTGGGTCGTGAAAGTTAATCTTTGTGTGGTGATTACTTTCATTTACTAAAACCAGAGTAGCGATAATTTCGATGGATTATATACCTGGTTGCCGTGAACTCATTAATTTCAAGAATAAAGTAAATTAAATATCCATAGCCGTTCAGCATGTCTTCTGCAGTCTGTCTCTTAAGTGGTAAATCGATGTTTCGAATCTTGCCAAAACCATTTTTTATTATGAACTTCGTAAAAGGGTAAAGTAAACTAAATAACCATGGCCATCCAGTAGAAGAACTTGTGGTCTAGAGGCGAAGATGACTGTCTCCTAAGTGGTAAATCGATGTTTCGAATCCCGCTAAAAGCATTTTTTATCATGAACTTCGTAGAAGGAAAAAGTAAACTAAATAACCATGGCCATCCAGCACAAGACCTTGTAGTCGAGTTGCGAGGAGGATGGTCTCCCAAGTGGTAAATCGATGGTTCGAATCGTACCATAACCGTTTTTCATTATGAAATTGAGTTGACCATTTGAATCTGTGACGTCACGTGAAACCCAAGAATTACCGGAAAAGTGTACTGAATGTTTCTTTTTAAATATGTTTGACATGTAATTAAGAAGTATAAACTAAATCATTGCTAAAATATCAGTACGCACAAGAACACGATTAGATTGTTGAAGTATTGATATAAAGGGGGCTTCACAAAATACGTGCTCCTCTGAGGTGTTTGAAAAAAATGTACTGAATGTTTCTTTTTAAATATGTTTGACTTGTAACTTAAGAAGTATGAACTAAATCATCCTTAAAAAATATCTGTACACACAAGAACACGATTAGATTGTTGAAATATTGATATAAATCGGTGTTTCACAAAATACGTGCTCCTCTGAGGTGTTTGAGCAGCCTTGTACCCAGGCGCTTTAATTGTAAAATATATAGTGTTGCATTCAGTTATTGTATAGAGGTCAGTTGACAGGGGGAAATAAAAAACGCGGGAAAAGGAAGACTGAACAGAGGGACTGGGTATCAGCGTCAATCTAACGTTAATTGGGGAGGAACCATATTAATATATTCTGTTACGCCAGGATGATTTCTTTTGAAAGTGAGTTGTTTTCAAAAGAAATTAACCAGGCACAGCAGAATGAATATGGTCCCCCTCAATTAACGTCAGATTGAAGCCATTGACTGGGGGAAGGGGTGAGAAGATGGTCGTGGGGTAAGAGCAAAAAGGAAGGATGACAGGTTGATAGAAAGAGAGAATAGTTGATAGGGAACGCTGTAGAAGGGACAACATAAACCAGACAACATGGAAAACAGCCAAAACAATCGTTGCCTTCACAAACGTGATAATATGTGTACAGAAGGGGGTGTCAAAAATGGCCAAAAATGCGCCACGTAATTTGTGAACGGCCACTAGAGAGGTGTGAACAATTTGCTTTTCTATATGTTGACAAAATGGACATCGTATACTAATTGGTTTAGTAAAAACGCATAGAAGAACGATGTTTCAAAAGCCTCTGTATGGGAAAACTTTTTTTACTGCGCAAAAATGTCCACTATGACCCACCATGTTTCTGCACACGTCACTGGACGAAAAACTGGATTTACGACTATAGTATATCTAAAGCAAACACGACGTAAATATCATATTCAGCAATGTTTGGACATATTTGTGCACAATCAAATTCTGTTTTTTCCGCATATTTACACACCACGTAAACACGCGGAAGACCGTTTTTATCGTATTGTTTACACCTAGTGTAAAGTTTTATGAAACATTCATATTCACTACTTATTTTCCCCAACGCAAATAACGCAGTAAAAATGACATTTACAGCCATATTAAATATTGTCAAATACAACATTAGCACATAAAGTAAAAATAGCGTAAACCTTTGTAAAAATCGTAATCAACAACGTTTGCTCATATTTTGTTAAAAATCAAATTTGGTATTTTCACCATATTTCACACTAAGTAAATAAGGGGGAAGTTTGTTTTTGCGAAGACCGAAAAGATGAAATAAAGATGTACATTTGCAACATATTTTCTCAGTAGCAAATTGGATAATAATACTATACTTACA
Organism: Dendronephthya gigantea; assembly: GCF_004324835.1. Lineage (NCBI taxonomy): Eukaryota > Metazoa > Cnidaria > Anthozoa > Malacalcyonacea > Nephtheidae > Dendronephthya > Dendronephthya gigantea. The sequence continues at coordinate 362,939 of NW_021163187.1, read as the reverse complement.
TAAATAGCGTAAATATAAAGAAATACAATATTGCACATGAAGTAAATATAACGTAAACGTCATTAAATATCCCATTTAGTTGGATTTACTCCCGAGTTTTATACGAATTTTGCGTTTTATTTGTTTTGCTTGAAAATATACATGAATGCTATATTTACTTGCCATTGGCATCATATTTTGAATATTATCAAACACGACGTTTGCTATTGTATATTTGTCTTAAATTGCCACCGAGGTGAACAAATAATTTGCTCACGTTTTGCTTTCCTTGCAAATACGTGTGGTGAAATATTTCGTAAATACAACATTTCTACACATGGTTAAAATAAGGCAAAGATCATGTACATACTGCATTTGCTTGAATTGCCTCGTACGCATATGGAAAAAATGCGGTCAGAAATTTGACATGCAATTTCCTAGTTTCAATAATCATGATCACAACTACAATAGCTAATACTGTAATGTATCAATATTTATTTCTATAATGAAAGAAAGTGTTTGTTGCACATTTAAAGTAATGTTTACAAATTACAATTAAGCTTACAATTCAACTAACACAAAACCAAATCGATTAAAGATTAAAAACGTGTGGTCAATAATTCACCTATGATTATGTACAAAAAAGAAGAAAAATACGAGAAATAATGTTTCAAAAAAAATTTCATTGTTTGATTGCCCACTCTGGGGCATCCAAAGGCGCAAGACGGGTTGAATTGTTTCCCTTCACCCTCTCATAGGTCATGCACACCCCTTTTCTGCCTCTCTTCTTGCCAATTTTTTTGTCCAACGTCACCATCAGTTTGTTGGCCTCATCACTTCTCCATGGTAATCGCTGTATGGAGAATTTCCTTGCTTTTGATTGATGTTCGGTATCCGAAGAGCTATCACCAGAGGACGCATCCTCTCGTTCAGATGCCTCGGATACCGAGTATTCTGATGACATGTAGTCGTTGGTCATTATTTTTTCATATTTTTCTTTTTCCGATATCGATGTTGACATCTGCAAAGTACTCTTGCGTAGCTTTCGTTTCTATAAATAATCACATTAATTTTAATAATTTCGTAGGAAGCGAGGATAATTTAGGAAATTGGATGGAGATTTGTTTAGTCACTTTTTCAACATGCTTTTCACTGAAAACTTCCGCTTGTATTTGGGAACTTAGCAACGAAGTTCGCGAACATTCAGACGAATGTTGTACAAATTCGACCTACGAAATACAAGTGAAACTTACCACTGCGTAGATCTAAATTTTTTAAACGAAGACAAGTTTAAGGGGAATTTAGATGAATATATGACAAGACTACCTTGTAAGTGTTCGTAACTTTAATACTAGCGAACGGCTTTACGGAAAGGTTGTAACTAAATATTAAACAAGGAACAACATATAATAATGAAATTTCGTTAGGAGCCAAAAGTTTGCTTCTTTACAAATGCACACAGGAGGAGGTTCTCTGTAAAGATTCTACAAATTGGATGTGTCTCAGCCTCAAAGAGTAAGCAGGTAAAGATAGATCTTATTTAATACAACTATAATATTATAAAAACTGTACATGCAAACTGCAAAATCTACCAGATACAATGAGACATATCAATGGAAACTACTATACAAGTAATGAGAGGATTGTATGTATGTATGTTGCTACAGAATGTTTTTCTTTCAATGCTGAACACAGAAAACTCCTAACACAGAATAAAGAACACAGCAGAAGCTGAGCAGCAGAGACTCTTTATATTTCTTCCTTAATTTACATATGTAATTCGAAGAACTGTACGAATCTTGTGTTCGCAGGGTGAAGCCCTCGGTATAAGGGAGAACTTGTAGACTGAAATTGATATTTCACACTTACTGTATTGATTCTACTTCTATTTCTTTGCTTTTTGAGATACTGATCACTCAGGTTTTGCTCCTTCTCGGCACGTTTTCTTGTTTTGAAATAACAATGCATTGCCGCTACATAATAAATGTGAATAAATGCATGTAAACACAAGTACTGTACATGTGCAATGGCTTTAAAAGCATGCTGGAGCATGTTAAAATGGTACTAGCACAGCAAATGTACATACATGTACTCTGTTTCAGTTTTAAAGATGTATACTGTATAGATTGAGTTTTTAGTTTTTAAAAGTAGTAAATATGCATAATGAACTTTCTTCTGTGCTGATCTTGCATATAAAGTAGCCAAATCTGAGCACTACTTTTGTCACTCACCCAAAAAAATTATCACAATGCATAACTTTTGGCATGGCGGCACAATGTTACTCTTAATGTAACTGAAAACTATTTGTACAGTACTGGTACCTCTAATAACTTGACTTGGTGCATCATTGACACTTTTAATTGAGGCCATGATTAGACGGTTAACATTTTGATTTTCTACTGCTCCAAAACTTTATAGGCAGATAAATAGAAAAAACTATCAAAAAATAATACAGAATATAACGCTAGTACCTGTGACAATTACTTGGGTTGCATGCAAAGTTCATTTAAAACCACAATGTAAGTTTTCTTGCCTATCAAGATATTTGCAAATATTGCACACATATGACTTAAGTGATATCACAACGCATATTGAGTTTTTAGAAAGAATGCCATTCCTTGCCAAACATGTACTAATGACCGAAAGAGCTGTTATAACTTATCAATTAGATCATAAATTTGAGACAGTGACAACTTTATCAAGCAGTTTACTGCAAGCTAGTTGTCAATAATGACATTATCGCCTGTGCTCTAAAAGCTCACTCACAGTTAGTGAGTGTGACTGACACATCACAGTGCTGCTGATCAGTGATGCAGTCCTTCCTGAATCAATGTCTGAGTGAGCTTTTAGAATGCAGGCATATTATGCAGTGTTATCTCATTTAAGTCAAATCTGCATGCCAAATAATTTGCGATATCCAAAGGAGTTTCATGCGAGTTTAAATTAACTTTGCGATGCAACTATGAAAATATTTGTACAGGCACTTAATAGAGTAATAAATGAAATACTAACCCATGATACATATGTCATGTATACTGGTGATAGCCTACCAGCAGTCTAAAGTTTTGCAATTTGCCAGCTAATGGTTATCAAGAGACATGCACTGGCAAATTTGCTGGTAACTGGCAGTTACCTACCACTGACACAGAATAGGGAATAAGCCAAAAGGCCATTCTAGCTAGTAGTTGGTTCATTAGTTTGTTTCAGAGCATGTACTATAACAACAGTGCAAAAAGTGTAATAAACTGCTCTGATATATTAAGAAATATGGGCTCTTTAATATACCATCTGATCAATGCAGACAAAAGATCAAAAAGTTACATAATGGCAACTTACCTTTTAGATAAATCCCAGGATAGTGAATTTCCATCATCATCAGCAATGTTTCTTACAACATCACGAACACAAGCCTAATTGATAGTAATTAGCAAGTAATTATGCTACTACAGTTTTGATACATACAATATTTGGGGGGGGGTTGTAGTTGTAAGGTAGGACTTTAGGTAAATCTCATTACAGATGTACTTTGATTACAACCCTATGCACCCTCCTATAAATCCACCACTGTTAAGAGATGCTATATATATCTGGAACTGAACCTGCACTTGTAACAAAGCTGATTTCATTCTGTGTTTACATGAGGTGGTCTAACTTGCAAAAACAAACCACTGCTTGCTGATATAAATTGTATACATTAATTTTCCCAGGACTCCAATGCAAATTTAGCACTCTTGAATGATTCTGACATGTGGGTCATAACTGTGAAAGCTGCTTATAAAGGAGCCAAATTCAGGTTTGTGAAAAGTATACATATACTATCTATAGCTGTGAGCCTGTGGTTTGCATTTGCAAGGCTGCTTGACTAGATCTAATAAAATCAGCTTGGCAAAGTGCACTAACCAGCCTCTGAAAAGGGTGGATGGGCCAGGAGATCAAAGGGAAAGCTATATTCCACCTTTATTCTCTCCCTAAATAATAGATGAAAGAGTACCATAAAATAGTAAAATTGATAGGTAATATACCGTTAATTCTAAGGGCAATCTTGTTCTTCTTTTTTCAGGTTTTAATCCCCCTTCCGAGCCTTTTTCCTCAATTGACTTCAACAGTCTCTGGTTGAAGGTGCTTTGCTGCCATAAATATCCTCATTTGTCTTAAAATCTCATCTTCCCTTGGCCTTGAAGAGCCCGTTGTCGTTCCTAGCAGCTCTTCATCAATTTCTGGCAATAGATTTCGCCTTGTAAAACTATTGCCAGAACTACTCAAACTTGGAGTACTTTCTATGCGCACGGTGTTGCGAACGCTGGATACCGTCGTTGGAATCGTTGTCGTTTCAAGTCCAAGATCAGGACTTATGGAGTTGTCTTCGGGAGGCATAGGTATCTGAGGAGTTGTTGGTGCGTTTGGGATCATGTCAGAAAAGCGCCTTGTGTCCTGACTGACATTTTCCTCCGAAATATTCGAGTCTGTCGTTGTAGGGCTAGGCGAACATGATGTCCTCGCTGATCTCGATGAACTAGACGCTGTGTTCTTATTACTTTTCTCTGCAAGTTTCTTTCCATACAAATGTACGCGATTCCGCCGGTTTGGTGGTAGTCGCCCCATAGCACAAAATACGTTTTCGATGTAAATAAATCGCGTAAAATTCAATGTACTTTACACAATGTACGTGTGTCGTTGAATAATTCATGGCAAGTTAGCGCCAAAATTTCAAATCCGATATCCTTGCTCCCAAATCATGAACTTTGGTCGGTCAGGGAGTTGCGACGTGAATGACACGTGAAAGTCATATGAACATTAAATCTCAAATTTTGATTATCATTATGCTTGCGGGCGGACGGGTATTAGCTTTATTCGATATCGATATATTTTAAGCTTCGAATCAATATTTGATCCCATGAGTGAAAAAAGAAAGTACTGTGGACATTGTCAAGAGTTTGTTACGCTAAGAACATATCGTACGCACGAAAAGCTATTTTTTATCAAAGAAACAGGTATTTGGAAAACATGTGTCGTTTCTTCGGATGAAGAAGATGAACACTCCATTCGAGAGCATATTAATGATAGTTCCCAAGACGAATGTGAAGGAAAGTTCCCTAAAGACAAAGGAGACGACGTTGGTTCGGATTGCTTTCATGGTAAGCCCTGCAGTGACATTTTTACATAAATAATAGAAAATATTAACTACAAATATCATGGCTTATAAAATAATAAGGTACAGCCATTAAGGGGACATTGTGTCCCCTCAACTTTTCTTTAAAGAGCATTTTTTAGCGAAAACAATAGGATATGTGCTTTAGATTAGTGTCCCCTACTCCCTATTAAATATTTGAAGCTGTTCATGTACCCACAGGCCTAATTTAGCAATAGGGCAGTTTTTTATTATTATATGATATTGTTGTTTATAAATTTTGCCAATTTCTGCAGATATTTGGAGTTGAAATGAGGTATTTTTATGTTTAGTATGGGCCAGAAGGAAGGTATTTGTTAATTTGGATTAGGGTGGACTATTAAAGGCAATCAGGTTACAGCATGGCAGTTTCTTCAAATAACAGCATAACAAATAACAACTGCCTCAGATATACAGTTGATAGGCCAATTGTCATATCTATATATAGGCAGTTGATGTACAACCAATTTTCCTTTCCTAGGACTATGGTGACTGTATCATCAGACTAAATAGAGTCACAACACTGCTAGACAAACACCATAACATTACTTTTATATAATTGTATACACTTGATCTTTGCAGGCATAAATGTGTGTTTTTGGCCTTACTAGGGTGGACATATACACTGAGTGGGGGGGGTATATTTAAGGAGGGGGCTTATAACACCCAATTTGCCAAACAGTTTTCTTACAACTGGCCTATGATGATCAGGATTGCTTGAGAACTTTGATGCATCAGGGTTTTGGACGTAGTTGGCCTGGATCCAGGCTCGGTTCCCCTGCCCTTGACTATGTGATCCTGTATATGCAACGTCAAAAGGAAAACCTCAGTGGCCATGGACATATTTCAAAAGACGAAGTATTAGACCTGGTGATCTCAAATTAGGTATAACACAAGTAGTAAAGATCAAAAAGGTTTGAGGACCACAAAATGTATTTGAAAATGTGTCCAAAGTTAATTTTTACCCGTGTACTATTTAAACAAGGCAGTACAATTTGTATATTTAACCCATTAGCTGGTATTACTCAGTAGGTGCAGTCGATGTAGTTTCTTAACCCATTTTCTGGTAGTCTTCCCCTTATCGAGTAAAATTTTCTAACCCTAGACAGACTGTACATGCAATAATATCATATCCATGTTTTTGTAGAATCCGATTGTCAATCCAGTGTTTGTTCAGATGATGATGACTCGTCAGATACAGAGTGGTTGTATAAAGAGCGTGTATTTCCAATTAACCCAGAAATTTGGGAGATTTCTGAAGAGGATATCAATGTTGACCTTGAGAGAAACTCTATACCACATGTTTCCAACGATCTTAAAGGTAATGCATCTAATCCAGTAAAGAATATTTTGCGTTGGGCACTTGTATTTTTGTCTATATGGGCTGCCCATTGCAAAATTTCAGAAACTGCACTGGAGTTGCTATTGTCATTTCTTCATCGTTGGTTTACTGTTTTGGGGACAATCTTTCCACCGTTTGCTGTTTATATCTTTTCCAACTACTATATCATCGCTACGTACATATCTTGGCATTGAAAAAGACAGCTTTACCAAATACGTTGTCTGTAACAAATGTTCCAGTTTATATTCATTTCACGACTGCTACGAGTTAAAGTATGGCAAAAAAACCAAAAAATGTCAGTTTATTTCATTTCCTCATCATCGCCAAGTTCACCGCAGGCAGCGTTGTAACGAGCCGCTATTAAGAGAAGTTGTGTTAAAGAACGGAAAGTGCCATTTGTACCCATTCAAAATATTTTGCTATAAAAGTATATCGGAAACACTGAAGAATATGATAAGCAGAAATGGATTTCTCCAGAAGTGTGAACTGTGGAGAAGTAGAGAAGTTCCTAATGGTTTTCTAGCTGATGTTTTTGATGGACGTGTTTGGCGAGAGTGGCAATTCGTTGAAGGTAAACCTTTCTTAGCTGCCCCTGATAACTATGCTTTGATGCTTAACGTGGACTGGTTTCAGCCATTCAAACATTCCGTCTACAGCGTTGGGGCCATGTATTTGGTTATAATGAACTTACCCAGGAGCGAGAGATTTAAGCCTGAAAATGTCCTGTTGGTAGGTCTGATTCCAGGTCCTAAAGAACCATCGTTGAACATAAATACGTACCTCAAGCCCATGGTGACAGAACTAAATTTGTTATGGACGGACGGTATAAATATTAACTCTGAAATTTGCATTCGTGCTGCCTTATTGTGTATAGCGTGCGATCTACCTGCCGTTCGAAAAGTGTGTGGATTTACTGGTCATGGGGCCCGCAATGGATGCTCCAAGTGCAAGAAAGCATTTCTTGGGGTAGTAGGGAAAATGGATTTTTCTGGGTTTGAACCTTCCCCGCCTAGAAAGAATGCTGAGCATCGACAACAAGCTCAAGAAGTGCTTAACCAGACAAGTATGACCGATCAAGCTGCAGCTGAACAGCGTTATGGCACAAGGTTCACGGAGCTTATGATGTTGCCTTATTTTGATTGCGTACGGTATCATGTTGTCGATCCAATGCACAACCTGTTTCTGGGAACTTCCAAGCATTTAATGAAGAATATTTGGTTGCAAGGCGAAACACCACTTATTGAAAGGAAGGATCTTATGAACATCCTGAAAAAGTTGGATACTCAAAGCACCGTCATCTATTGGTAGAATGCCTAAGAAAATCGAAAATAGTTATGGCGGATTTACCGCTGATCAGTGGAAAACGTGGACAATTCTCTTTTCAGTGTTTAGTCTTTGGAATGTATTACCAGATGAGCATCTCAAATTATGGCATGATTTTGTTATGGCTTGCATCTTGTATTGTGCTCCTGTCATCACAGAAGGAAGAGCAGAAGTGGGACACTCGCACATTTTAAAATTCTGCAAGGGCTTTGAAAATCTTTATGGAAAAGAGAAGGTCACGCCAAACATGCATATGCACACCCACATTCTCGACTGCATTTTGGATTACGGACCTGTATATTCGTTTTAGCTATTCAGTTTTGAGCGGTACAATCGTCTTTTGGGCGAAATTGTTACCAATCAGAGGTCAGTAGAAGTACAGTTAATGAGAAAGTTTACGTCCGAACAGTTCGTAAGAAACTTGGAGCTGCCAGTTCAATTTGGTGATTCGTTTTTACCTATATTTGAAAAACTAAATATTAAGAACACTGGAACGCTTGCCTCTGAGCTGGAAGACATGAAAACAAAAGAAGTGATAGAGACTAGTATGCTTGCCATTGGTCCTGTCCGAAAGAACGACTCACGATGGAGAATCGATGAAAGGAAGACTGTGTATGAACTGCGTTGTCCATATTCTTTAGAAAGCTTGGACGCAGAGGATCTTGCCTTAATCACAAGGGTGTATATGGAAATATTTGATGGACTAAACGTAGAATCAGTTACCACACACTTTAATCGTTATGCTGGTGTCTTTTTCGCGGGGGAATATTTTGGGTCTCTGAACTCCCGGGGAGAGAAATCATGTTACATAATGGCTAGATGGTGCAGTCTTGGTGGGGTCATTGATAAAGCGGGTACGGATCTTAGACCAGGTGTTATTGACTATATTCTTGAGCAGAGTATAGAGGTTAACGATAATCGCGTGAAATATATACTTGCGGCCGTAAGATGGTTTTCAGTACATCCCCAAAGACATAAATTGGGATCCCCAACTGAAGTATGTTGCAGAAATGTCTGGGAGTTAGATGGCTGTGCAAGTTTTATTCCAGTGCAAAGGATCTTTTGTAGGTTTGTCCCTGTTTATGATGTTGTTGACGGAGAGAGAGTTTTAATTGTGTGCCCAGTTCCGCGCAAGTTTCAGTGTTGACCGGATTTGCCAGAACATCTCTAAGTCCATTAAAACGTCGAATTTGACTATACATTTGGCCAATTGAAATGCTCACCATTGCATGCAAAATTCGCGCAATGCCCAATAAGGTTATTCAAATAAATTGTATATATATAATTAGAAATCGCTTTAGTTTAGTTTAGTTTAGTTTAGCTTTGTTTAGTTTAGTTTAGTTTAGTTTGAGTTAGTTGAGTTGAGTTTAAGAGACATTTAAATACATGCTAGTAACATCGCTATATTACAAATTGATACAGGAAATTGCAGAGCTCGAGAAGTATAAATGAAAAATTGAACGCGTGTTTAGCATAGTATTTGTAACAAATGCTATTTTTCATTAATTCTTCGAGAACAAGTGCAATCTCCTATTAATACCAATATAGTGAATTTACGAGTGGCCAAAGGTACTAAAGCATTGTTTATTTTACAGTAGGTTTCAAGATAGAACACTGTACGCGTCTTTACCTTCACTCAATTTTAATATTTTTTGACATAAATTTTCAGCCCATTTTCAGCAATTTCTATTTCGATATGTATTCCAATGTGCAACTTCTTTGAGCACATCCTGTAGGGATGGATGACAAAATAGAAAAGTTGAAATATTTCAGCAAATGTTGCATGTTCTTGATTCCTAATTCCGTTTTAAAAGGACATATGGATGAATCAGGCTATGGCAGAAATCAGGCTATGGCAGAAAGTTACTTACACCTTTTTAGGTTATTTTTTGCTATTATCATGCTAATCGTGCAAAATGCATTCGAGCGTTGCCAACTGTTATTTTGTAAAAGTACCAAGTATGGTCCAGCCTCTGCGCAGTTTGCTCCTCAGGCCTCGCTCGTCGTGTTGCCAAAAACGAAATCGAACATCAATATGCAGCTCAGTACGGTAGTTTAAGGCAGTCTAAAGTCCCTAGGGTAGTCTCACCCTCGTACTCAAAACCTGCTGCTAAAAGCAAAGTCCCTGGAAAATGCTGATCCAAATTCTCCCAGATTTTGGGAGTATTTTTGAATCTCAGCAAGCCCTGGGTACGAGGTTGAGGTAGTCTAAGGTAATTTAAAGGTAGGCTATGGTATGCCTAAAAGGTATGCAAAGGGACGCAAGGTAGTCGTAATACACTAATGTTGCGCTCTGTTAAACTAAGTGTATGGCATTTCCTTGCCGCTGATCAAATAGACCACAGATTCATTAAGCACTTCGCGCTTTTTTTCCGCGGATTAAAAACCTGATTGATAAATAAATTTATTAATTTAATTTAAATTTCAAATTAATCAAATATAAAGTACAGTACGTTGGAATTTTCATTCGAAGGTACGTATTACATTTACGAAGTGAATCATTTTAATAGCAACTGAGTATAGCCAAAAAATGAATTCACCTGTTTTGGGAAGAGTCCTAAATGCATTAAGAGATCAACAGGCAACAGCTGTGTGTATAAAGTACCATCATGCCATGTCTTAATGGCTATCATGGTGCTTTTGAATTTGAAATTTCTGTTGTGTTCAAATTTTGGGTATTTAATATGAACCCATTTATAGCTTGCAAAATCTGCCTACTGTAGTGTATGTGTTTTACTACATCTATTGTTAAAATATTATTGTTAAAATATTGGCTAATATTTTAGAAGCATGGGAAGACATCTAAAAGAAAAACGACGCCAATACAAGCAGAACCGTAGGGAAAGGTTGAACAAGAAGAAAAAGTATGTGTTTATAGAAGTCAATAAAGATGATAAAAAACATGAAGAGAGAGATGAAATTGAAGCAGCACAATTGGGTAATGATGTTGCAATTGGCAATAAAACTAGTGCCAAAGAGATGGATAGGAATGCAGCAAAGGATTGGTTATACATGAATATGATCAAATATTTTAAGAAAAAGAATGGATTTCTGAAGTTTAGGAGAGCATGGAAAAACCAAAAGAGGGTGAATATTGTAGTGGGTCAGCACTGTGTGGTTCATGTAATTGCAAGAACAATTAGCAGAGCTGTGGCAGTAGATAAACATTTTAAGTTAATATAGTATATTTTGATCTTTTTTAGTGAGTGAATGCTATTGTGTATGGTAGTTACAGTAAATTCAATTTAGCTCTGTGATAGTGAGTTAATCTACATTACTTTTGAAACTGAGAAATTTTTTAATGGGAATAAATAGGCTGAAGATTGCCATCAAGAAGGTAATATTGTTCAATGTAGGCATATCCATTATACAAATCTCACTAACTTTAAGCTTTTGGATTGACTTATGCACAAACAAGATCTTTAAACTGCTGGGTTGATTTGGAGTGACCATTTTGTGAGATCTTTAAAGAACCTTTGTCAGTAGTGACTGTTATTGTGTAGTTAAATTCAATTTAGCTCCATGATGGTGAGTTAATCTACATTGCTTTTGAAATTAAGAAATTTTATAATGAGAATAAACAGACTGAACATTGCCATCAAGAAGGTAATTGTTCAATGGAGGCATATGCATATACAAATCTCACTAACTATTAAGCTTTTGGATTGAGACATTGAGTTACGCACAAACAAGATCTTTAAACTGCTGGGTTGATTTGGAGTGACCATTTTGTGAGATCTTTAAAGAGACCTTTGTCAGTGAGTGACTGTTATTGTGTAGTTAAATTCAATTTAGCTCCATGATGGTGAGTTAATCTACATTGCTTTTGAAATTAAGAAATTTTATAATGAGAATAAACAGACTGAACATTGCCATCAAGAAGGTAATTGTTCAATGGAGGCATATGCATATACAAATCTCACTAACTATTAAGCTTTTGGATTGAGACATTGAGTTATGCACAAACAAGATCTTTAAACTGCTGGGTTGATTTGGAGTGACCATTTTGTGAGATCTTTAAAGAGACCTTTGTCAGTGAGTGACTGTTATTGTGTGGCTAAATTCAATTTAGCTCCTTGATAGTGAATTTTTCTATTTTTTTTTTTGAAATTGAGATATTTTTGAGAATAAATAGGCTGTAGCCAACAGGAATGTTAACTGTTGAATGTAGACATATGCATGTATGTATCTTTACACATTTTCATTAACTGTTATGCTTCTGGATGAACTTATAAAGAATGAAGAGACCTCTGTCAGTGAGTGAAAGTTATTGGGAATAATTAGTGGTGGGCGATACCGATACCAAAGTATCGATACTTCAGATACTCAGAACTCAAAAGATGGTATCGATACTTTTGTAAAATATCGATGTTTTCGATACTTGTCACGTGGTCAAACTATTGTTGATATTTGATGTTACATGAAGTTCTTCTATTAATATTTGCATGAGTACAGTTTTATTTCCAGTCATTTTCCAGGTGTTTTTTTAATGCAATCCTTTTTGTAAAATTACTCAAATGGCATCTATATCGAATGTTCGTCCACAAAGTGTAGTCTAGGACTATTTTGAAAAGTTAGATACCAGTGAAGAATGATTATTGTTGTTGTAAGAGTACATTACATTTACTGATAGTATGTGTATTTTTGTGTCTAATGACAAGTATCGGTATCGAAAAAGTATCGATACCATCGATACCAGTGGTATCGATGAAAAAGTACTTGGTATCGTATCGAAATCGATACTCACGGTATCGCCCACCACTCATGTTAAATTCAATTTTGCTTCAAAATGCTACGTACGTGATAGTGAGTGTTTTAAAATTCCTTTTGAAACTGACTTGAGAGAATTTATAATCATGAGGCTACTAGTCTGAGAGCAGGTATTTTGAATACGCGAATTCGTCTGCGGGCTTCAGACACTAAATTTGAGATTGCGTCCAGGAATCATTATTGCTTATTTAATTCTATTTGTCTGCAAAGTAAGCTTCAGCAGATATGAATGTTAACATTTACATGTTGTTTACACGAAAGCAAATACCATATTTACACAAATTTGTCCATCCTGGCAAATTTTGTGTTTGCGTCGAATTTGCAATATGGGAAAATATGCGTAAAAGTACTACATATTTACTTGTGGTGGCAAATATATGTCAAATATGCACAAACTTTACCTTTACTTTACTGCGTAAACTTGGCCCAAAATATTAGTAAATATAAAATTTACGCATGTTTATTTTGCATTTACTATGAATTAAACATTCTAGTTTACTGATATTTAACCATCAAGTAAATATATTTCAAAAATAGTTCTCCATATTCACACCATATTTACATTTAAAGTAAACTAAAGTTAATCCAATTTTTCGTCCAGTGCGTAGCATTGCTGAAATCACTAAATTTTCAAACTCGTCATTCGCTCGTGGTTTGCTAAATATTCTAGATGTATTGCATGTAGGCATTGCTTTTCGAATAATTTGAAAGTGCCGTCTAATTTATGTATTTCCCAATCTAGTAAGGTATGGGTATTAATGCAAACCGTGAAAATCATCATTTTATGGAGTGTTTGGGTATAATGGCATTTTCTTTCCCCTTACAAAATAGGTATACAACCCATCATCATTTTGCGCACGGAGTTAAAGGTTTGTTTACAGTGTGGAGAGAATAAATTGGTTCAATTAGATTTTGTCTGCGGTGAACGAAATCATTTCCTAATTCAGCGCAGTGAAAAGAAATTTCTATATATATACTATATATACTACATTTCAATGTTGTACGTAGTTGTTGACGGCGGACTTGCTTAAGTCATCGACGGATCCCCTTTTAGGATTTATATAAATATAAAGGTGGGACATATTGTTCGAATAAGGCAAGCCATCACGGACGAAGTTGACCAGGAGGTATCAAACAAACAGCAAACGGAATTCCCAGTAGCAATGAAGGTAGAGTCTTTGCCTGATGATATGGTCGCTCCTATTGAAGAGATAGTAGATTTTACACCGATGGAACAAGTGAAACATCCCCACTCAATGGTATTCTATTCATATTCTATAGTTTTGGACCTAGCTTGTCCTCAGGTATCGCCTCGGTTTGGCTACGTTTTGCTGCGTATAGTGTACGTTTTAGACATGTAAAAACGCTTAAGCAGGTTCAGAGGTACACAGGCAACGTAGGCTGGAACTATCTTTCCGGGTCGAACGTAGGTACCCAAGAGCTGCCACTGGTAGTTTGGGGCGTATATGACCTCGTATTTTATATGTATAACATGCAATGATGACAAATGGTTGGTTTCTTACAAACTATATATATATTAAATTATTCATATAATACATCTAAATATATATCTAATCAAACAAAGGGATTAAAACTTTACACTTTTCATACGTTTGTCGTAAAGGCCAAACGTAAGGTGTCTATCAGCAGACGATGTTCACAGACCATTAAACACCCCTTTGAAAAGGATCTATATAAGACCTGATTTTATTCATTAGTGACTATTGAAAATGGAGACACAGAGTATATATACCTTTACAGTTTCCCCCATCTGTTACTGCCGCCTTGGAGAAACAGGAACTCATTGGTAATCTGCGCGATTAGTTCAATCGTGATGTCTGCTCCACCATTCAGATTCATACGACGAATCCTAAGAAAACGGAACGTGAACACGTAGCGTTTCTAATCATATAAAAATATCCGTTTTTAGCAGACAACTTGTTTCTGGAAAGTAAGTTTACAAGCCTATCTCATGTACGTATAATACGCTAGTTAGTTAGCACCCTAGGTCATTTCGTAATGCTCACAGGCCTGAATAAATCCTCTACATATCCTCCTTCAAAACCGTCGCGTATTTTTGTATAGTATACAGTATAAAAAGACATGACTCTTCAACGGAAGATGCCAAATGACCTATAATATATATATTAAAATGATTTTATTGCAGGCTTCATGGGAACAAGCAAACAAAAATAGATTTAAAAACCAACGAAGAAAGAAGAGAAGTAGGAGTACTGTGACAATCCAAGGGGTATTTACCCCTTATACGTAATGCACTTACATAAAATCGCCATGTTCCGTGAGCTCTTGTTCGAACCGTTATCTTGTTTTCCTTCTTTTTATCCTAAGTGGAATTTCACTATACTTCGGTTTTAGCATCACTCACATTCACACTTGCTCACTTAATTCAAATAGGAAAGTGACTCCAAACGAATGGCCGGGTCGTCTAAACTGTCGGTGTTGTCGGAAGCCACTGAAGGCGAGACGGCAGAAACCTGCAGGGAACATGTGGTAGCGATAAAGAAGGAAATTGGCAATAGTCGAAACAAAAACGTAGACCTGAGTAAAGAATTAATGGAGGTCTTTCCCTTCCAGGAGGCACCAAATCCTTCGTACGCCTAAAACTCTTGAGAACGTCTTAGAAGAGTATCCGGCACTGACACTTGTGTCCGAGGTAAACTACTAATAGCTATCTTCAGTTTTCTCATTTTAAATTTCGGATCTTTGCCGCACAGAAATTGTGTGCACGACGCCCGTCTTTAGCATCATTGTGGTAGCATGGTTGGTGATGCTTATACCCAAAGGTAAAAATTCCATTGGAGTGTTTTTGCCTAGTCTAAAAACCCTATAATGAACTA